>NC_090383.1:47580927-47618427 GCF_036365525.1 Heterodontus francisci
TGGGCGAGCGAGGCAGAGAGAGAGCGAGCGAGGCAGAGAGAGAGCGAGCGAGCGCGGCAGAGAGAGAGAGCGAGCGAGCGCGCAGAGAGAGAGAGCGAGCGAGCGCGGCAGAGAGAGAGAGCGAGCGAGCGCGGCAGAGAGAGAGAGCGAGCGAGCGCGGCAGAGAGAGAGAGCGAGCGAGCGCGGCAGAGAGAGAGAGCGAGCGAGCGCCGGCAGAGAGAGAGAGCGAGCGAGGCGGCAGAGAGAGAGAGCGAGGAGCGCGGCAGAGAGAGAGAGCGAGCGTAGAGCGCGGCAGAGAGAGAGAGCGAGCGAGCGAGGCAGAGAGAGCGAGCGAGCGAGGCAGAGAGAGCGAGCGAGCGAGGCAGAGAGAGCGAGCGAGCGAGGCAGAGAGAGCGCGCGAGCGAGGCAGAGAGAAGCGCAGCGAGCGAGGCAGAGAGAGCGCGCGAGCGAGCAGAGAGAGCGCGCGAGCGAGCAGAGAGAGCGCGCGAGCGAGGCAAGAGAGAGAGAGCGCGAGCGAGCAGAGAGAGAGAGCGCGAGCGAGGCAGAGAGAGAGAGCGCGAGCGAGGCAGAGAGAGAGAGCGCGAGCGAGGCAGAGAGAGAGAGCGCGAGCGAGGCAGAGAGAGAGAGCGCGAGCGAGGCAGAGAGAGAGAGCGCGAGCGAGGCAGAGAGAGAGAGCGCGAGCGGGCAGAGAGAGAGAGCGCGAGCGAGGCAGAGAGAGAGAGCGCGAGCGAGGCAGAGAGAGAGAGCGCGAGCGAGGCAGAGAGAGAGAGCGCGAGCGAGGCAGAGAGATGAGCGCGAGCGAGGCAGAGAGAGATGAGCGCGAGCGAGGCAGAGAGAGAGAAAGAAAAGAAAAGAAAGAAAGGAGAGGGTGGGAGGGAAGGAAAGAAACAGAGAGAGAGAAAAGAAAGAGAGGGTGGGAGGGAGGGAAGAAGACAGAGAGACAGTCAGACAGACAGACAGACCTGTTCGTGTCTAATAAATTCCATTGATGAATGTTAAATACCTAGTAGTTGAAGGTACTAGGGTAAACAGGTGCTGGGTGTTGATTAGTCAATTGTACTCCGCTGTTTTTAAAAGAGACAGCCAGCACTGGCTGTGTGTTTGGAGTGGGTAAGTGAGCTCTGTGGCAAGCAAAAACAAACAAACAAACAGTCTCCACCACAGCATCGTAGTCTCAGTGTCTTCTTCACAAACAGGCTTGGTAGTTTCTTTTACAATCGAATACAAACGCAGGAAGTTATGCTGAACCTTTATAAAGCTCTGGTTAGGCCTCAATTGGAATACTGCATCCAGTTCTGGTCTCCACACTTTAGGAAGGATGTGAGGGTCCTTGAGAGGGCGCAGAGGAGATTTGCCAGAATGGTTCCAGGACGGCAGAGTTTAGTTACACGGTTAGATTGGAAAAGCTGGGTTTGTTCTCCTTAGAACAAAAGGAGATTGAGGGGGGATTTAATACAAGTGTACAACATTATGACAGTCTGAGATAAGTTAGACAAGGAAAAGCTGTTCCCATTAGCAAATGGTACAAGAACTAAGGGATACAGAATGTAAGTCTTGGGCAAAAGATACAGGGGGAATATGAGGAAGCACTTTTTTTTTTTCCTACGCAGGCAGGTGGTAATGACTTGGAACTCGCTGCCCACAAGGGTGGTGGAAGTGGAGACGATCAATGACTTCAAGGGTAAATTAGATGGCCACCCGAGAGGAATTAGATTTGCAGGGGTATAGGGATCAAGCTAGAGAGTGGGACCGACAGCATAGCTCTGTGGAGAGCTGGCATGGACTCGATGGGCTGAATGGTTGCCACTGTGCTGTAAATCACTATGACTCTATAAGCACTCCTACATTAGGAGCAATTTGAATTATTGTTGAGAAAAGTAATGTTAGATCTTGCCTCATGAATTACTGCAGAACAACTGACCACCATAATGCATATGACAAAATGTTTCCAATTACCTGTAACTTGTTTATCTGGAAGTGAAGGAATTGGAATGGCAGAACCAAACTTGATGAGTAGACGCTCATATAACCAGTCAAATGCTTGTATCTGTGAGTTGACTGATCGGTTAGTATTCTGTACACAAGACACACAAATCAGCAAGTTCAAACCAGATTTCGCATGTATTACAAAAAAAACTGCACACAAACTAGACAAGTTAACATCTTCATTTGTATGAAGCCCCAGAAAAGTTTGGTTCTAAAACTTTCAGTAATTATGATCCAAGAAATCAGGAAAGTAAAGAGTAATATGCTATGAACAGACATTTCTTTTAATTACTTGGCACGAGATCTGCACTCCCCTACTTCCTGTAAGAATTCCATTCCATTCTTCGTCTCATCTGTTCTGATGACATAACCTTCCATACCAGAACTTCCAATGTCTTCCTTTTCCTCAAGGAAGGATCCTCCCTCCCCCCCGCCACCTTGGTTGACAGGGTTCTCGACTGGGTCTGTTCCTTTCCTACACATCTGCTCTTAGCTCTTCCTCCAACCTCCCCCCCACCCCCAAGAACCATGGTAGGGACTACTTGTCCTCACCTTCCACAACAAAAGCCTCCGTATTCATAGGATGATCCTCTGCCAATTCCGCCACCTCCAATGTGACATCGACACCAAACACATCTTTTCCTCCCCTCCCCTTTCAGCATTCCAAAGGGACTATTCCCTCCACTCCTCAATCACCCCAATACCCTGTCCCCTTCCCATGGCACCTTTCCATACAAGCATAGTAGATGCAACACTTGCCCTTTTACCTCCTCTCTCCTCACCGTCCAAGGCCCCAAACATTCCTTCTGGTGAAACAATGATTAACATGTATTTTCAATTTAGTACACTGTATTTGTTGCTCATAAAATGGTCTGCTCTACGTTGGGGAGACCAAACGCAGCTTAGGTGACCACTTGCAGAACACCTTCATTCTCTCTGCAAGTTGTAACACCAAATTCTGGTCGCCTGTCAGTTTAATTCTCCACCTTGCTCTCACACTGACCTCTCTGTCCTGCAACGTTCCAATGAAGCTCAAGTCAAGTTTGTGGAATAGCACTGCACATTTCCATTAGGCACTTTACAACATTCCAGATGTAGTGTGTGTGAGAGAGAGAGAGAGGCGAGGATGAGAGAGAGAGAGAGAGAGAGGGGAGAGGGCGAGGAGAGAGAGAGAGAGAGAGAGAGAGAGGCGAGGAGAGAGAGAGAGAGAGAGAGAGAGAGGGAGGGGCGAGCAGAGAGAGAGAGAGAGGGGCGAGCAGAGAGAGAGAGAGAGAGAGAGGGGCGAGGAGAGAGAGAGAGAGAGGGGCGAGGAGAGAGAGAGAGAGAGGGGCGAGGAGAGAGAGAGAGAGAGAGAGAGGGCGAGCAGAGAGAGAGAGAGAGAGGAAGCGAGCAGAGAGAGAGAGAGAGAGAGAGGGGCGAGCAGAGAGAGAGAGAGAGAGAGAGGGGCGAGGAGAGAGAGAGAGAGAGAGAGAGAGAGGCGAGGAGAGAGAGAGAGAGAGAGAGAGGAGAGAGGCGAGGAGAGAGAGAGAGAGAGAGAGAGAGAGAGAGGCGAGGAGAGAGAGAGAGAGAGAGAGAGAGAGAGAGGCGAGGAGAGAGAGAGAGAGGGGCGAGGAGAGAGAGAGAGAGAGAGAGAGAGAGGCGAGGAGAGAGAGAGAGAGAGAGAGAGAGGGGCGAGGAGAGAGAGAGAGGAGACAGAGGAGTGAGAGAGAGAAGCGCGCGTGGGGGAGGGAAAGAGAGAGAGAGAGAGAGAGAGAGAGAGAGAGAGAGAGAGAGAGAGAGAGAGAGAGAGAGAGAGAGAGAGTGCGAGAGCGGGGGTGGGCCAGAGAGCAAGCGAGAGAGAAAGAGAGGGTGCGGTGGCCAGAGAGTGAGAGAGAGAGGGCAGGGGGGCAAGAGATCTTAAATTACCCAGAAATCGATTGGAAATCGGAATAACATTAGTGTAAAGGGTAAGTTGGGGGTGAAATTTCTCAAATATGTTCAAGAAACTGTGACCAGTATGTTCTCGGTCCAACTAGGAAGGAGGCATTGCTGGATCTAGTGTTACGGAATAGTCAGAGTCATAGAGAGATACAGCACTGAAACAGGCCCTTCGGCCCACCAAGTCTGTGCCGACCAACAACCACCCATTTATACTAATCCTACATTCATTCCATATTCCCTACCACATCCCCACCATTCTCCTACCACCTACCTACCTAAGCGGCAATTTACAATGGCCAATGTACCTATCAACCTGCAAGTCTTTGGTTGTGGGAGGAAACTGGAGCACCCGGCAGAAACCCACGGAATGCGGTGGGCCAAGTAGGACAAGTGTTGTGGGGGAACATTTGGGTAAAAGCAATCATCGTATCATTAGGTTTATCTTAGTAATGGGGAAGAGCAAGGAACAATCTGAAGTATACCTTCAAAATTCAAAGGGATCTAGCCAGGGTAAAATGGAACCAAAGACTGACAGGAATACGGTACGCAAAGACAGTGATCTTTAAGAGGGGGATTTCTCAGGTACAGGCTCGGTACATTCCAACAAGGGCCAAAGTTAGGGGAACCAAAAGCAGGGTAGGTCAGGTAAATTCTTCAAGTGACAACCAGGTCAAATTGAGAGGGGAGGTGAAGAGGAAAGTAAGACCGGCAAAAGGAGAATGAGAATAGATCGGCAGTTAGCATAAAACTGAACCAAAGAATCTTCTACCGCACGTAAATAGTAAGCCAGTAGTAAGAAGCAGGGTGGGTTGTGTTGGGACAGAGGGTGATATATGCTGAGAGGCACAGGACAAGGCCATAATACTTAAATGAGTACTTTGTATTGGAAGAGGATGCTGACATAATAATAAAATCGGTAGAAGCGGAAGCGGTAGAGGTAAAGGATGGGGTGAACGCTGATCGGTAGGTTGTACTGGAAAGGCTGGCTATGCTTGTCGCCTGGTCCAGATGGCTTGTATCCCAGGTTGCTAAAGGAATCTTCCAATCGTCCCTAGATACAGGGGTGGTGCCAGAGGACTGGAGACTGGCAAATCTGACACCTTTATTCAAGGAAGGGTGTAAGGACATTCCTAGTAACTACAGGCCAATCAGTTTAACATTAGTAGTGGGTAAGATTTTAGCAACAATAACCAGAGGGAAACAAAAACAGGCACTTGGAGCGGTCTGAATTAATTAAGAGCCAGTATAGAACTGTAAAAGGCAAATTGTGCTTGACTAATCTAATTGAATTTTTTGATGAAGTAACAGAGGAGGTTGAAGAAGGGAAAACAATGCATATTGTCTATATGGATTTTAAGAAAGCATTTGAAAAAGCACCACATAAAAGGCTGGTTAACAAAACTGAGGCTCATGGAACAGGAGGGTTGGTGTCAGCTTGGATTTAAAAAAATTGGCTTAAGGACAGAAAAACAGTGAGTCGTGGTAAATGGTTGTTTTTAGACTGGAGGATTGTTCAGAGGTTCAGTGCTGATGGTTCAAGGACTAGGGGACATAGATTTAAGGTTCTGGGCAAGAGATGCAGGTGTGATATGATGAAGAACTTTATTTTATGCAGCATGTGGTAATGACCTAGAATTCGGTGCCTACAAGGGTGGTGGACAAGAATGACTTCAAAAGGAAATTGGATGAGCACCTGATGGAAATAAACGCAAGGGCTATGAGGATAGAGCAGGCAAATGGAACTGACTGGATTACTCTGCAGTAAGCGGGTATGGACCCGATGGACCAAATGGCCTCCTTCTGTGCTGTAATGACTCTATGACTCTAAAGATTTTCCTAAATGCTACATTTGGTTTATTAGTGACTATTTTATATTTTTTGAGCTCTAGTTTTGGACTTCCCACAAGTTCGATAGGATCAACACCTTCCATATGTTCACCCTATCCAATCCATTAATAATTTTAAGACCACTATTAGGTCACCTCTTGGTCTTCTCTTTTCTAGAGAAAAGACCCCACCTGTTTTAGTCTATTCTGCGGGTTATAACTGCTCAGTTCTGGTATGATCCTTGTAAATCTTTTTTGCACCTTAAGTATCTTGATATCCATCTTACAATACGGAGACCATAACTGTACACAATATTTTCAAATTTACTGGCAATAGAAACAAATATAGTAAGCTTGAGGAATAGTAGTAAGCCTGAAGATTTGGAGAGTTTTAACACCAACAAAGCATGACCAAATAATTGATCTAGGGGAGGAAAATAGAATGAGTGTAAACTAGCAAGAATGTAGATAGATTGTAAAAGCATCCACAAGTATGTAAAAAGGAAGAGAGTAGTGAAAGTAAGTGTGGATCTCCTAGAGGCCAAGACAGGAGAAATTATAATGGGGATTAAGGAAATGGCAGAGGTTAAGCAAATATTGTGTGTCTGTCTTCACAGTAGAAGACACAAAAAACATATCAGAAACATAGGGAACCTAGGATCTATGAAAGCAAGGAACTTAAACTAATTAATATTATTAAAGAAAAGGTCCTAGATAAATTAACAGGACTGAAAGCTGAGAGATACTCTGGACCTGATGGGCTACATCCTAGAGTTCTAAAAGGTAGCTGCAGAGAATGCGAATGTGTTGGTTTTTATCTTCCAAAATTCCCCAGACTCCAGAACAGTCCTAGTGGATTGGAAGGTAGCAAGTATAACACCGCTATTCAAGAAAGAAGGGAAAGAGAAAATGGGGACTTACAGGCTAGTTAGCCTAACGTCAGTCATCAGGAAATATTGGAATCCATTAAGGAAATGGTAACTGGGCACTTAGAAAATCAGAATATGATTACACAGAATCAACATTATTTTATGAAAGGGAAATCATGTTTGACTAATCTACTAGTTTTTTTTTTGAAGGTGCATTAGCAAGGTAGATAAAAGGGAAGCAGTGTATGTAATATATTGGGATTTTCAGAAGGCATTCAACAGGAAAGGGCTCAATGAGTTGAGGGCAATATATTGATTTGAATTGAGGATTGGTAAAAGGACAGAAAGCAGAGAGTAGGAATAAACAAGTAATTTTCAGATAGTAGGCTGTGGTGCTGCAAGGATCCAGCAGGGCCTCAGATGAGGGAACCAAGTGTAATATATCCCAAGTTTGCTGATGATACAAAGCTAGGTGGGAAAGTAAGCTGTGAAGAGGACACAAAGAGCCTGCAAAAGGGATATACAATAGGTTAACTGAGTGGGCAAAAAGGTAGCAGGGTGAAGTATAATGTGGGGAAATGCAAGGTTACTCAAATCACAGAATTGTTACAGCACTGAAGGCGGCCATTCGGCCCATCGTGTCTGCACTGGCTGTCCTCATAAGCATTTCACCTACTGCCACTCCCCCACCTTCTCCCCGTAACCCTGTACATTCTTACTTTTCATATAACTGTCTAATTCCCTTTTGAATGCCTCGTTTGAACCTGCCTCCACCACATTCTCAGGCAGTGCATTCCAGACCTTAAACACGTGTTGCATGAAAAAGTTTTTTCTCATGTCACTTATGCTTCTTAAACTCACTTTGGTAGGAAGAATAGAAAAATAGAATGTTTTAAATGGTGAAAAACTACTAAATGTTGGTGTGCAGAAGGATCTAGGTGTCAAAAAACAGAAAGTTAAAATGCAAGTACAGCATGCAATTAGGAAGGCAAATGTTACGTTGGTCTTTATTGGAAGGGGGCTTGTGTATAATAGTAAGTCTTGCTGCAATTGTACAGGACTTTGGTGAGACAACACCTGCAGTGCTGTGCACAGTTCTGGTCTCCTTACCCAAGGAAGGACATGCTTGCCTGAAAGAGGATGCAACAAAAGTTCACTCGAATTATTCCTGATGAGAGGTGTCATATGAGGAGAGATTAAGTAGAATGGGTCTATACTCTCTTGAATTTAGAAGAATAAAGGAGACCTCATTGAAACATTATATCCTGCGAACACTTAACAGGGTAGATGCTGGGAACCCAGGCTGCAGAATCCAGAAGTAGGGGGAACTGCACCAGGAAAGGGCAGTCATTTCAGACTGAGATGAGAGATTTCTGCATTCAGGCTTGTGAATCTTTGGAATTCTCTACCCCAGAGGGCTGTGAATGCTCAGTTGTTGAGTATTTTCAAGGCTGAGATTGACAGATTTTTGGGCTTTAAGGGAATCAAGTGATTGGGCGGGAAAGTGGAGTTGAGGTTGAAGAACAGCCATGATATTGAATGACACAGTAGGCTTGAGGGGACGTATGGCCCACACCTGCTCCAATTTCTTATGTTTCAAGGGCTAAATTTTCTACTTGAAATAACAGGCCAGAACCACAACTGCAGTCATCAGAATCTTTGAAAATGCAAATAAAAGACTAACACTATTAAGATGTGTTTAAATTTTGATGGCAACTTTCAAGCACCCAGCAGTCATCCTATCCTGTTAGGGGGTGTTCCATATAACAAACCTCCAGTACAAATGACTGTTAATGCAAGAATAAACAAACTAGCTTCCAATTTGTTTGCCGTGTAGGATACCCTTGGATCTGTTGAATTTTAGTTCAATATTCCAACTCCATATAAAACAGAGACAAGGCAGGAGTGGGACTAGGTGAGTTTCCCTTGCAGAGAGCCAGCACAGACACGAAGGACTGAAGGTTTGTTTTTTTCATTCTTTCATAGGATGCAAGAGTCACTGGCAAGACCAGCATTTATTGCCCACCCCTAATTGCCTTTGAGAAGGTGGTGGTGAGCCACATTCTAGAACCACTACAGTCAATTTGGTGTAGGTACACCCACAGTACTGTTGGGAAAGGAGTTACAGGTTTTTGACCCAGTGACAGTGAAGGAATGGCAGTATAGTTCTAAGTCAGGATGATGTGCAACTTGGAGGGGAATGTGCAGGTGGTGGTGTTCCCAAGTGTCTGCTGCCCTTGTTCTTCTAGCAGTACAGGTCACCAGTCTGGAAGGTACTTTCGAAGGAGGCTTGGCGAGTTGCTGCAGTACATCATGTAGATGGTACACACTGCTGTCACTGTGCTCTGTGGTGGAGGAAGTGAATGTTTAAGGTGGTGGATGGGATGCCGATCAAGCGCCTCATGGATGCCCAGTTTTGAGCTGCTAGATCTGTTCTGAATCTATTCCATTTAGCATGGTGGTAGTGCCACACAACACAATGAACAGTATCCTCAGTGTGAAGTCGGGACTTCGTCTTCACAAGGACTATGCAGTGGTAACTCCTATATGGACAGATGGATCTGTGATAGGTAGATTGGGGAGGGCAAGGTCAAGCACAATTTTCCCTCTTTTAGGTTCCCTCACCATCTGCCGCAGTTCCAGTCTGGCAGATATGTCCTTCAGTACTAGTTCAGTTCTGAAGGGTCACTGACCTGAAAAGGTAACTCTGCTTCTCTCTCCACAGATGCTGCCAGACCTGCTGAGTATTTCCAGCATTTCCTATTTTTATGTCCTTCAGTACTAGGCCAGCTTGTTACATAGTGGTGCTACTGAGCCACTCTTGACGATGAACATTGAAGTCCCCTACCCAGAGCACATTCTGTGCCCTTTCTACCCTCAGTGCTTCTTCCAAGTGGTGTTCAACATGGAGAAGTACTGATTCATCAGCTGAGGGAGGACAGTAGGTGGTAATCAGCAGAGGATTTCCTTGCCCATATGCGACCTGATGCCATGAGACTTCATGGGTCCGGAGTCAATGTTGAGGGCTCCTGATTGGTCCTCCCTCCTGACTATACACAACTGTGCTGCCACCTCTGGTGGCTCTGTCCTGCCAGTGGGACAGAACATAACCAGGGATGCTGATGGATGAGTGTTGGACAGTGGCTGCAAGGTATCATTTGGAGAGTACGACTGTCAGGCTGTTATTTGACTAGTCTGTGGGGCAGCTGTCCCAATTTTGGCACAAAGTATCCTGATCCTAGTCAGGATGACTTTGCAAAGTCGACTGGGCAGGGTGTGCAGTTGCCATTTCCGGTGCGTAGGTCGGTGCCGGGTAGTCCATCCAGTTTTATTCTTTTTCAAATGTTCTGTAATAGTTTGGTACAACTGAGTGGCTTGTTAGGCCATGTCAGAAGGCAGTTAAGAATCAACAACATTATTGTGGGCACATGTAGGCCAGACCGTCAAGGACAGCAGATTTCCTTCCCTGAAGTTAACACTTCAGGTCAATGATCTTTCATCAGAACTGGGTAACAGCTTCTGAAGATAGGTCATTGGCCCAAAACATTAACTTTTTTTCTCTCTTCACAAAACACTGCTGACCTGCTGAGTATTTCTAGTACTTTCTATTTTTATTGCAGGTCACAAATTTCTCAGTCCAATGTAGCTGTGTCCAAGTGGCCAGAAAGCTGCCTTGATCTGACTCTTGCTTGCATTCTATTTTGCATAATAATACTGTCGGCCTCATCTACTTAAATTCCTGGGTCTTGAGAATTAGAAGTACTCTTGAATGGTGTGAAAAGAGGCTGCTCGGCCACAGATTTAGTTATTTAGACCAATCAGGATGCACCTTACATCAGCCCTCCAAGCCCAGGAAGTATAAAGAAAGTGGTGAAGTTTACACTCTGTCATTCACAAAGGGCCCTTCTCCCAGATACTGGACAAGGAGGCTGCATTGGTGTCAAATGCATCAACAAGTGTATCCATGGCAGAGACAGCATCAAATGGCAACCAAGTATACAGCGGCAGTAGGTTTCACTGAACTTGACCTGATAGGTGTGCTTATTCAATTTTAATGAAATGGGAAGGGCTTTGATTTCCTGTCTATGGTGGAGAGGTTGGAATGTTCAACAAGGGCAATTAGGGATGGGCAATAAATGCTGGCCAAGCCAGCAACGCCCACATCCCATGAATGAATTTTTAAAAATGGGATTGAGATTTATACAATAAGTGGGGGAGGTGGTGTTCAGATTTTGTAAGAGATGGCTTGAACATTTAGTGTATTGGTGTACATACCACACATACTGAGGCTTGAACTTTCAGTGCATAGAGGGCTTGGATTAGTAATGAACAGGGGGCTGTACTTTGCAAATGTTCAATAAATTTGTAAATGTTTTATTAAAGAAAGCAATTGTGTTAGATATAGTGTGTAATCATGATCCTGCTTACCCCAAAGCAGTTAATCATGTAGAATGGATATCACTGGACTAATGCATGCCCTAGACACAGTTGTCTAGTAAATTCTTTCCACAAGTCTTGGAAAGCACAGTTATTACCAGGAACCAAAACGCAATTGCTGAAACCGTCCAGCTGCACGATAATGATTTGTTTCAATGCCTCAAAATATAGCAGCATTGTGATTTCCCACAAGATTGTAAGTAAAATAAATACATATCTCAAGCACTACCTTTTGTGAATTACACACTATTTTTGAAAACTTACGTTGGGTGTCACTTGATATTCGATGTAACTCTTTAATCCATATAGCTTGGATCCCTTTTTTGGGTCAGCCACCACACAACTCAATGAAGAAGTAGGATATTCCCAAACGGGACCAATTTCACCCTTCTAGAATATGAAAACATTTGGATTTATATTGTTATACTATAATCAACTCTTGATTTGGACTAAAGACAATGCAGTGAATTTTAACCCCCACCCACCCCCCACAACCCCACACCAAAATGGGTGGGTTGGGGTTGGGTGACATTAATTTTTTTAAATCTTAAACCTGGCCCCAACCTACTTTCAACCCATCCCCCATTGCCCCGTTTAATGGAGCCAGGAGAAGGAGAGGGCAATCAACCTGTTCCCAGGAGGCAGGTGGATATTTTAAGTAGGTTAAACCTGAGGCGGTCAACCTCATTGAAATGCTTTGTAACACTGCTTTGTGGGCTCTTAGGAGCAGGAGTGCTTCTCCCTGGACCCTCAGAGCTTACCTTCCTCCCTTGGGTCCGACCTTTGCGTCCCCCCCCACCCCCCGCCCCCCACACCCGATACAAAGACACCCCCAGGATTGGGGATTGGATCTCCACCCCCAGTAGCAGCTGCAGGCTCCCTATCTGTGGCTGCAGTTGACTTCTGGGCAGGGTTCCTGTCAAAGAAAAAGGTTGCACACTGTGAAGTTTGTTTCCCCACATGCTGTGGAATTCTAAGACTTTCACCTAAAACTCCTTCCCCCCCACCTCCAGCTCCACTAGTACACAACCCACCTGTTGATAATGGGAACAATGACAACTGGAAAATTTTGTCAAGAGTCGCTAATACTGTCCATGTGCTTTGAAAGTTCTATTGATGTAGTACTGGGCCAGATTTTGCTGTCAAGATAACAGTGAGAGTAATGGCACTCGCCATTGCTTATGCATAAAGTGTAGGGGAGAAATTAGGAAAGCAAAAAGGGAATGAAAAAATACTGGTAAGTAAAATCAAGGAAAACGCAAAGTTTTTTATAAATACATAAAGAGCAACAGGATAACTAAGGAAAGAGAAGGGACTATTCGAGCCTGATCCGCCATTCAATACGACCATGGCTGATCTCATCTCGGCCTCAACTCCTTTCCTGCCCACTCTCCATAACCCTTCAACCCATTACTAATTATAATCATATTAGGGACCATAAGGGTGTGAAGGTGGAGGACCTGGGTATGGTTCTTCATGAATATTTTGTGCCTATTTTCACAAGAGAGGGACGATGCGGACATTGCAATCAGGGAGGAGGAGTATGAAATATTAGATGAAATTAACAGTGAGAGAGAAAGTATTAAGGGGTTTAACATCTTTGAAAGTGGATAAATCCCCAGGCCCAGATGAAATGCATCCTAGGCTGTTAAGGGAAGCAAGAGAAGAAATAGCAGAGGCTCTAACCATCATTTTCTTTGGCTACAGGTGTGCCTTGTAGATAGTAGACAGGCTTTGGGAAGTCAAGAGGTGAATTACTCGCCGCAGGATTCCTAGCCTCAGATCTGCTCTTGTAGCCACGGTATTTATATGGCTACTCCAGTTCAATTTCGGTCAATGGTAACCCCAAGGATATTGAAAGTGGAGGATTCAGCGATCGTAATGCCAGTGAATGTCAAGGGGAGATGGTTAGATTCTCTCTTGTTGGAGATGATCATCGCCTGCATTATATTCTGCATCCCATAAGGAGAAAATAACCCATACTTCATAAGCAGGGAGAAGTGACTCCAATCCACTCCCACACTGACCTCGCTGTGCTCTGCTTCCTTCACTGTTCTAATGAAGCTCAATGGAAGCTCGAGGAACAGCACCTCACCTTTTGATTAGGCACTTTACAGCCTTCCGGATCCAACGTCGAGTCAATTATAACCTCTGCTCTGATCTTTCAACAGCAACTATTGGTAATAATTCTGCTTTCGTTATTTTCAGCTTCTCGAGATCGATCTTTTATTTCCTTTGTCCTATCACCATTCCCTTTTGCCTTGTACCATCTTTCCTCTTAACATTTAATCTCTTCCCCCCCCCCCCCCCCAATCAAAGACCTTCCCTTTTATTTAATCCTCCCCCGCCTCTACACTTCCTTAAGGCCTGTTACATCTCAAACTTTTTCCAGTTCTGATGAAAGGCCATCAACAGAAACGTTAACTGTTTCTCTCTCTCTCTCTCTCCACAGATGCTGCCTGGCCTGCTGAACATTTCTAGCATTTCCTGATCTAATTTCAGATTTCCAGCAGCCGCAGTATTTTGCTCTGGTCCCAAACTATTCAATCTTTAGTCAAATAGTCTTTTGGTAGTACAGAACTTGAGTATTGCGGAAAACAGAGGCATTTTGTAGATGCTTTTCGTCTTGCACTCATCAGGACAACTCGCAAGAATGTAAGGGAAAGCAACAAATTTATACTGTATGAGAAAAGAGTGCTGATTGGTTGGCAAGTGGACTCTGGTAGAGGCACTCCCATGGAGAATGCACCAGTTTATGGAGACTGACAGTTAACTGCCAAGTTTTGTTTGAAACGTAAACTGGTCAGCTTGACTCAGATTGGTCAAGGCATTGTTCTGTGGAATGAACCAGTGAGTGGCTGTCACTAATTCTGTTTGGCTGAAACAGGCGCAATGCGTGTACATGTTCTTTCTGTCTGCAAAGATGATATATGTAGCTTTCAGTACGTGCAAGCGAGAGAGCGAGCGACAGAGAGCGGCTTCGAGGGGAAACTGTAGGTGGTGGTGTTTCGATGCGGCTACTACCCTTATACTTCTCGATGGTCGAGGTCACAGGTTTGAAAAGTACGGTCAAAAGGAGGCTTGGCGAGTTGCTGCAGTGCATCTTGTAGATGGTACAAATTGCTGGTGGTGGACAGAGTGAATGTTTAAGGTATGGAGGGAAGTGAGATACTCACCGCAGAATTCCCAGCCTCTGGTCAATAGTGACCCCACTGCCCACTGTCCCCCCACAATGTTGATGGTGGAGGATTCAGCAAATGTTGAATGCCGTTGAAAGTCAAGGGGTGATGGTCACTTCCTGGCACTTTTGTGGTGTGAATGTTACTTATCATTCATCAGCCCAAGCCCAAAGGTTGTCCAGGTTTTGCTGCATGCAGACATGGACTGCTTCACTATCTGAGGAGTCGCAAATAGTACTAAACACTATGCAATCAGTGAGCATCCCCACTCTGACCTTATGATGAAGGGAAGGTCATTCACAAAGCAGCTGAAGATGGTTGGGCCTAGGACACTACCTTGAAGAACTTCAGCAGCGATGTCCTCTGGCTGAGATGATTAGCCTCTAACAACCAGAACCATTTTCCTTTGTGCTAGGTATGACTACAATCAGTGGAGAGTTTTGCTCCCCCACCACCCCCCAACCCGATTCCCATAGACTTGAATACTTGAATTTTGCTAGGGTCCCTTGATGCCACACACAGTCAAATGCTGCCTTAAATGTCAAAGTCAGCCACTCTCACCTCACTTCTGGAATTCAGCGGTTTTGTCCATGTTTGGACCAAGGCTGTAATGAGGTCTGGAGCCGAGTGGCCCTGGAGGGACCCAAACTGAGCATCGGCGAGCAGGATGTTGCTGAGTAAGTCCCACCTGACAGCACTGTCAACGACACTTTCTATCACTTTCCTAATTGAGAGACTATTGGGGCGGTAATTGGCTGGAGTGGATTTGTCCTGTTACTTGTGGACAGGACATACCTGAGCAATTTTCCACATTGTCGGATAGATGCCAGTGTCATAGCTGTACTGGAACAGCTTGGCTGGGGGTGGGACAAGTCTTCAGTACTAAAGCCAGGATGTTGTCATGGCCCAAGGCCTTTGCCGTATCCAGTGCCTTCAGCAGTTTCTTATCATCGGGTGAATCGAATTGTCAGAAGACTGGCATCTGCGATGCTGGGGAGCTGAGGAGGAGGCAGAGATGGACTTCTGGCTGAAGATGGTTGCAAATGTTTCAGCCTTACTTAGTAGGTGCTAGTAAAGCATAGGCTACCAAAATTTAGCTTCATGTGAAAGAAAAAAAGATTTTGTGTTTATAGGACACATTTTAAAACCTCAGAATGCCCCAAAGCGCATTATATCCATTGTTACACTGAAGGAAAGGCAGCAGCCAATTTGCACAAAACTAGGCTCACAAACAACAATGTGAAATTCACCAAATATTCTTTTTCCCACGGCACCTATCCATGCAAGCTCAAGAGATGCGACACCTGCCCTTTTACCTCCTCCCTTCCCACCATCCAGGGCCCCAAACATTCCTTCCAGGTGAAACAGCGATTTACTTGTACATCTTTCAATTTAGTTACTATGTTCACTGCTCTACACTAGGAGACTAAATACAGACTCTGTGACCGCTTTGCAGAACACTTCCATTCAGTCTGCAAGCGGACCCAGAGCTTCCCGTCGCTTGTCATTTTAATTCTTCATCTTGCTCCCACTCTGACCTTTCTGTTCTTGGCCTGCTGCAGTGTTCCAATGAAGCTCAACACGAGCTCAAGGAACAGCAACTCATCTTTCGACTAGGCACTTTACAGCCCTCTGAACTCAAAGAATTAAATAGTTTTAGATTACAACCTCTGCCCCCCGCCTTTTCATCCCACCGGTTCGTTCCCCGCATCCCCCCACACATTGTTTCTTTCTTAATCCCTTTACTTTGTATTCGGACGGCTGCTGGACTGCCATATACACCTCATTCAGACCCACCTTTTGTTTCTTTACTTGACTTTGTACCATGAAACCTTTTATTATTTATTGTCTCCTGCCCTTCACCCGATCATAGACCTTTCCCTTTTGTTGTTCTTTATCCCCTTTCACTTGCTCAAAGCCTATTACATTCCTAACCTATGGCCATTCTGACGGAAAGTCACTGACCTGAAACGTTAACTCTGCTTTTAGTTGCTTGGCAATACTGAACTTGAATATTGCTGAAAAGATAGACATGCTGTCAAAGCTTTTCGTCTTGCACTCCTCAGGACAGATGCAAGATGCCAAATTTCAAAGGGAGCATCAATTTATACTGCATGAAAAAGGGTGCTGATTGTTTGGCAAGTCGATTCTAATTAGTCAAGGCGTAGCCATGGAAAATGCATCAGGGAACTATTGTCCCCCACACTTAGTTTAATTCAAAAAGGCGCAATGCCTGGACATGTACAAACTCGGGTTTTCTCTCCACAAATACTGCCTGACCCGCTGGAGTATTTCCAGCATATTCTGTTTTTGTTTCATATTTCCAGTGCAATATTTTGCTTTTGAAATAATTTGTTTTTGTGATATCGATTGTGAGATTAAATATCGACCAGAATACCAGGTAGAACTCCCCTACTCTTCAAAATATGGGATCTTTTACATCCACCTGAAAAAACAGACAGAGCCTCAGTTTAGTCTCTCATCCAAAACATGGCACCAGCATTTCCTCAGTACTGCAGTGTCAGCCTATATTTTTGTGCTCAGGTCTCTGGAGTTACCTTCGGAGTCAGGTGAGAGTGCTACCAACTGAGACACACTGACATCTTGCCTTAGACACATCAGAGCAGCAAAATGGTTCAATGTATACCAAAAAACAAACCTTCTCCTTACAGCTTTAGTTTCTTTAATTCCTTTCTTAGCACCAGCAAGTTGACCATCATTTACATTTTATCAACATGCAAAATATATGCTTCAATTATTTTAACTATTTTTAGCCTATTGAACAAGATGTCTTTACGTTGTCCCAAGGAAGAATTTTCCTCCCAGTTACCAGTGTAACTTACATGGATTATAATCTTCTCAGTAGTTTTTAATGGTTGCTTTGAAAGTAGGTAGACTTCAGGCCCATGTTTGGAAAAGGTTGGAAATCTATATTAAAAAAAAGAATGGGTGAGTATGCAGATACAAGGCCTCCTAGTTAATCAGTATCAACAAAACTAATATGTAGTTTTGCACAGTTTCTCTATCAATTTTTGAACACATAACATCTACAAGATAAGGAGCAATGAGACTAATCACTTCATTCTAGTTTGTTAGAAATATCTGTAATATGTTAATCTTAAAAAGGAGTGTCATCAGCATGAAACTGAATTATTTGAAAAAAAGGAAAGGATTCCTCCTGACCAACATTCTTTCCTCAATCAATATTTTATCTAGTCATTCATTCAACTGTAGTTTATGTAACCTTGATAGGCAGGAAAATACAACAGTTAATTCATGCACAACTGCGGCACAGTGGTTAGCACCGCAGCCTCACAGCTCCAGCGACCCGGGTTCAATTCTGGGTACTGCCTGTGTGGAGTTTGCAAGTTCTCCCTGTGTCTGCGTGGGTTTCCTCCGGGTGCTCAGGTTTCCTCCCACATGCCAAAAGACTTGCAGGTTGATAGGTAAATTGGCCATTATAAATTGCCCCTAGTATAGGTAGGTGGTAGGGAAATATAGGGACAGGTGGGGATGTGGTAGGAATATGGAATTAGTGTAGTATTAGTATAAATGGGTGGTTAATGGTCGGCACAGACTCAGTGGGCCGAAAGGCCTGTTTCAGTGCTGTATCTCTAAACTAAACTAAACTGTGACTACACTTCAAAAACATTCTATTGGTTGTAGTGTGCTTTGGGACATCCTGGGCACATGGGAAAATGCTATAGAAAACAAGAACTTACATTTATTTCATTATCACTTTAATATTTAAAGCTGATGTAACTGAAGAAACTCACTCATTAGAGTTACTGATACAGTGAGTTGAAAAGGATAATTGCTGAGGCACCCAGGTTACACAATGTCTCATACGTACATAAGAATTAGGAGCAGTAGGCCATTCGGCCCCTTGAGCCTGCTCCGCCATTTGATAAGATCATGGCTGATCTGAATGTGGCCTCAACTCCACTTACCTGTCTCTCCCCCCCCACCCCACCCCCTCCAATGAACACCCTTGTGCATCAAGAATTGATCTAACTCAGCCTTGAACATATTCAATGACCCAGCCTCCACTGCTCTCTGGGGAAGAGAATTCCATAGACTAACGACCCTCAGAAAAAATTTCTCCTTAACTTAGTCTTAAATGGAAGACCCCTTATTTTTAAACTATTTCCCCTAGTTCTAGTCTCAACCACAAGTGGAAACATCCTTCCAGCATCCACCCTGTCAACTCCCCTCAGGATTTTACATCACCTCTCATTCTTCTAAACTCCAATGGATATAAGCCCAACCTTTCCTCTTAAGATAACCCCTTCATCCCAGGAATCAGTTGAACGAACCTTCTCTGAGCTGCTTCTAATGCAATTTGATCATTTCTTGGGCAAGGAGACCAAAACTGTACGCAGTACTCCAGATGCAGGCTCACTAAAGCCTTGTACAGTTGTAACAAAACTTCCCTACTTTTATATTCTATTCCCCAGCAATAAACAACATTCCATTTGCCTTTCTAATCACTTGCTGTACCTGAATTCTAACTCTTTGTGCTTCATGTACCAGGACGCCCAGATCCCTCTAACGCAGAGTTCTGCAGTCTCTGTCCATTTAAGTAATATTCGGCTCTTCTATTCTGCCTGCCAATGTGAACAAGCTCACATTTTCCCACATTATACTCCATCTGCCAAATTTCTGCCCATTCACTTAATTTATCTGCATTCCTTTGTAGACTCTATGACCTCTTGACAACTTACTTTCCTACCTATCTTTGTGTCAACAGCAAAGTTAGCTACCATACATTCGGTCTCTTCGTCCAAGTCACTGATGCAGATTGTAAATAGTTGAGGCTGCAACACTGATCCATGTGGCACTCCACGAGTCACATCCTGCCAACCCAAAATTGACTCCTTTATTCCCTACTCTCTGCTTGCTGTTAGCTAACCAATCCTCCAACCATGCTAATATGTTTGTCCCTACATCATGAACTCTTATTTTGAGTAATAACCTTTGATGCGACACCTTATCAAATGCCTTCTGGACATCCAAGTACACCACATCTACAGGTTCCCCTTCACCCACGTTGTTCGTTACTTCCTCAAAGAACTCTAATAAATTAGTCAAACATTATTGCCCTTTCACAAAACCATGTCCACTCTGACTGATCACATTACGATTTTCTAGATGTCCTGTTATAACCTTCTTAATAATGGATTCGAACATTTTCCCCCACGACAGATGTTAGGCTAACTGGCCTATAGTTTCCTGCTTTCTCCCCCCCTCCTTTCTTGAATGGAGGTGTTACATTAGCTATTTTCCAATCCGTTAAGACCTTTCCCAAATCTAGGGAATTTTGGAAGACCACAACTAATGCATCTACTAACTCTGCAGCCACTTCTTTTAGGACCCTAGGATGCAGGCCATTAGGTCCTGGGAACATGTCACCCTTTAGCTCGAATAGTTTTCTCAGTACCTTTCCCTGGTGATAATGATTGTTATAAGTTCTTCCTTCCCTTTTACCTCTCATTTTTCAAGTATCTTTGGGATTTTTTTGTGTCTTCTACAGTGCAGACTGACACAAAATACCTGTTCAATGCTTCCACAATTTCCTGGTTACCCACAATTGTTTGCCCAGACTCATTTGCTAGAGAACCAATGCTCACTTGAGTGATTCTTTTCCTTTTTAAATACTTGTAGAAATTATCTGTTTTTATATTTCTAGCGAGCTTTCTCTCAGTCTAATTTCTCCCTTCTTATTTTTGTCATTCTTTGCTGCTTTTTAAAATGTGTCCAATCTTCTGATCTACCACTAATCTTCGCAGAATTGTACACTGTTTCTCTCTATTTGATACTATCTTTAACTTCTTTAGTTAGCAAAAAATGGTGCATCCTTCTCCTGGAGTCTGTCTTTCTCAATGGAATATATCTTTGCTGAGAATTATGAAATATTTCCTTAAAAAGTCTGCTACTTTGTCCTATCCTTTTAACCAAATTTCTCAGTTCAACTCTGTCTTCATGCCCTTGTAATTGCCTTTAAGTTTAAAACACTAGTCTTAAGCCCACATTTCTCACCCTCAAACTGAATGTGAAATTCTATTATGTTATGATCACTGTTGCCTAGAGACTCCTTTATTATGAGGTCATGAATTAATCCTGTCTCATTGCACATTACCAGGTCTAGAAAAGCCTGCTCCTTGGTTGGCACTAGAACATATTGCTCTAAGAAACTGTCCTGAATACAGTCAATGAACTCATCTTCCAGGCTATCTTTGCCAATCTGATTTGTCCAATCTATATGTAGATTAAAATCACCCATGATTATTGAAGTACCTTTCTTACGAGTCCCCATTATTTCTTCCTGTATACTCTGTCCTACAGTGTAACTACTGTTAGGGGACCTATAAACTACATCCACAAATGACTTATTTCCTTTGCCATTTCTCCTATCCAAACTGGTTCTACACCTTGATCATTTTCAACTAAGGTCATCTCTCATTAATGTACTAATGTCACCCTTAATTAACAGAGCTACCTCACCAACCTTGAACTATTGATATTAATTCTGTTCAGTTCAAAATCTTCTAAAGTTTAATTTAAAATTTTATCAAAGCAAAAGCTTAAAATGTTATCTTCAAGAGACAAACAGAATAAGGATGTGAAACATCAATTTTCAAAACTGTTCGATTATTTAAAAGGATTCCAAGAATGAAAGCTTTTCTTTAAAATACTTAAATTATTAGAAATGTGGACATGGGCACCCTACAATGAAGCAGCATACAGACACTGTGTACAGAGATACACTAGATATTTAAAAGTGCATACCCTCTTAATAAAGCACTTGACAATTTGTTTTTGTTTTTTGCACACATGTTAAAATGAATATTTACGATTTTTAAAGAAAAACAAACCTTCACTTACTACAATTAGAGGCTGCAAAGCAGTTTGTAACTTTACAATGTCATATACAATGGAGTCTGAAAATATAAGTGAAAATCTTATCTGGACGGCGCTTTCTCAATAACTGAGCAATGTATTCGATGGCATAAAATCTATTTTGGTAAGAATCAAAATTTGCCAATGAAAGTGAAGTAAATCTGGTGTAACAATGTTGCAGATTACCCCTAATTAACTCACTATGCTCTTTAGATATTGGTCACAGAACTTGGACATAAATGTAGGCAGCATGATCAAGAAGTTTGCAGACAACACAAAGCTTGGCTGTGTGGCAGATAGCGAGGATAGCTTTAGGTTGCAGAAAGATATTGATGAACTGGTCAGGTAGGCAGGCAAAAAAGCGGCAAACGGAACTTAACCCGGAGAAGTGTGAGGTGATACATTTGGGGAGGTCAAATAAGGCAAAATAATACATAATTAATAGGAAAATACAGAGGTGCAGAGGAAGTGACCTTGGAATGAATGTCCTCAGATCCCTGAGGTAGCAGGACAGGTCGATAAGGTGGTGAAGAAGGCACATGGAATCCTTTCCTTTATTAGCCGAGGTATAGAATACAAGAGCAGGGAGGTTATTCTGGAACTGTAGAAATCACTGGTTAGGCCACAACTTGAGTACTGTGTGCAGTTCTGGTCACCTCATTACAGAAAGGATGTAATTGCACGAGAGAGGGTACAGAGATTTATGAGAATGTTGCCAGGAAAGTGCAGCCATGAGGAAAGATTGGATAGGCTGGGGTTGTTCTCCTTGGAGGGGAGATCTGATTGAAATGTACAAAATTGTGAGGGGCCTGGATAGAGTGGATATGAAGGGCCTATTTACCTTAGCAGAGAGGTCAGTGACTCGGGCGGGGGAGGGAAACAGATTTAAAGTGATTGGTTGTAAGATTGGGGGGTGGAAAATGAGGGAAAAAAAAAACTTTCACCCAGAGGGTAGTGGAGGTCTGGAACTCATTGCCTGAAAAGGGTAGTAGAGGCAGAAACCCTCAGTTGGATATGCACCTCAAGTGCTGTAACCTGCAGGGTTACAGACCAAATGCTGGAAAGTGGGATTAGACTGGGTGGCTCGCTTTTCCACCAGCATAGACACGATGGCAAACTAGCCTCTTTCTGTGCCATAAACTTTCCATGAATGACATCAGAGAGTGTATTATATAATTAGCTAGATTTTCATATGCACGTACAATTAGCATAATTCCTTAACAACAAATTTACAATGAAAAAGGCTAATGGAATTTTGGCCCTTGTCTCAAGGCAACTCGATTACAAATGGGAGGAATATCCTTCAGTTATTTAGAGTTTTAGTCAGACCCCATCTGGAGTACTGCATTCAGTTTTGGGCATCGTACCTCAGGATGGATAGATTAGCCTGTGAGTAAGTACAGCATGGATTTACCAAAATGATACTGGGGCTTAGACAAACTTGACTTGTATTCCCTTCAGTACAGAAGATTAAGGGGTGATCTAATTAAGGTGTATAAAATGATTAAAGGATGATCGTTTATTTTTATCTATCCTATTTCCTCTGGTGGAGGAGTCCAGAACAGTGGTGGGATTGGGGGTAACCTTAAAATGAGAGCTTGGTTGCTCAGGCCCGCTATGTTTTTCAAGCCAAGGATAATAGAAGTCTGGATCTCTCATTCCCAAAAAGCTGACCAGGCTAGCTCAATTGAAAATTTCAAATCTGAGACAGATAGATTTTTGTTGTTGGGCAAGGTTGTTAAGGGATTTGGGACCGAGGCAGATAAAAAAAAAAGAGTTGATACAGATCACCCAGAACTAATTGAATGACAAAGCAGGCGCAAAGGGTTGAATGGCTTACTCCTATTCCTATGTCCCTACACTGTTGTAAATTCAGAATATCTTGCCATCACAAAACACAATATTTTTATGAAGAAAATGATCTAAATTTATGTTTTCTTACAATATACCATGTTTTATAGGGTAAAATACCTTCGGAACAAAAAAAAGTGACACTGCCTGTGTTTTCCCTATTAAGTAGCCACTAATATGATTTTGAAAGCTGCAATTTTATCTGAAATTCCATTGGTAGGTTGATTTTTTTTTTAAGATAATGAATATTAGTCTCTTAATCATTATCCAACATCTACACATAAGCACCAACAAAACCTTAAACTTTTTAATATTAAGCATGTGTTTTGCCGCATTGTACTTGAAACTATTCATTTTATGAAGGAAATTTATTTTTCTCTGACTTTGCAACAAGAACATGAAACATATCTGCTACTTATTTCCATTACCTATTGAGTGACATTTTCACCGAACTGTTGCGAGGAGCTCCACGTGCTATACCAGTCTCTGTTGACTCAGATTCTGCGCGAGGAATAATATTTGGAGATGGTTTGGACTCATCCCAATCATCGTCCCATTCATCATCATCTGCAGCACCTACAGAATAGCAAATCTAATATGATAGTGAAGAAACAAGGAGTTATATACCCAGAGCTTCCCTACAAATGCAATTTTACACACAGCATCAATTTTAAGAATATGGAAATTGTGCACAACCCTGCTTAAGAGTGTTAAAATAGCTCAAAACAGCATACAGGCTGTCAGACAGAAGTGATTAGGTTTTTCCTGCATAGTTCTTGGGTTTATAAATCGAGAACTCAAAAACTACTGAAATTACAAACAAATGCAACTTCAAATATTACATATGAAGCAGAGAAGCATAAAAAAAAATCATATAGCGCTACTTCAGATTTTCAAAGGTTTGGACTTAAAAATTTTATTAGTTAAGATTTCGTCAATCTCTGATTGATCCTATTCAATACCTTTTAAATCTGAAAAAATTATGACTGAATCCAAATCTGCATTAACTGCCAAAAAATAAAAATACATTACAGATTGCTTAAAGCCAGACAATACTAAGAGCGGTGTTCAAATTTTAGCAACAAAAAGTGAGAACAAAAAGCCTCCAATGGTTGTAATTGTAGCAGAGAGGATTCAGATTAAAAACTTGACAAAGAAATCAAAATAATTGCAGTCTCCTCGTTCTACACTCTGAATGTCCTAAAACCTTTAGGACAACACACAAGTACCTTTTGATTTATTGGCAATGCTCAACTCAGACTGAAAAGCTTTCTACTCTCCAGGAGTTAAATTGGATAACTCCCGAAAATAGGCACAGGGGTCTAGTTTAGTTTAGAGATACAGCACTGAAACAGGCCCTTCGGCCCACCGAGTCTGTGCCGACCATCAACCACCCACTTATACTAATCCTACACTAATCCCATATCCCTACCACATCCCCACCTGTCCCTATATTTCCCTACCACCTACCTATACTAGGGGCAATTTATAATGGCCAATTAACCTATCAACCTGCAAGTCTTTGGCATGTGGGAGGAAACCGGAGCACCCGGAGGAAACCCACGCAGACACAGGGAGAACTTGCAAACTCCACACAGGCAGTACCCAGAATTGAACCTGGGTCGCTGGAGCTGTGAGGCTGCAGTGCTAACCACTGCGCCACTGTGCCGTCATGATGCATTATTAATTTATGCCCATTGATAACAAATGCAGGCAACTGCCAACTTTCTGCTGCCTGCACATGATAATTTTGGTGTACAGCCAGCACTCACCATGCAGTTCATTGGCTGCATGCATCAGCAGGGGGCCAACAGCACAAATGCCTAGCACTACTTAAAATGAGCCTGCATCTCTTGAAGATGAGGTACATTGTGACTACTGGAGATACTGAGATCATTGGGCAGAGAGTGTGCTGTGCAACAACTGTGATGGAGTCTGCATGTGCAGACTGCTAGAACAGTTGACCTGTTGAAATGTACTGCTAAGTGCACTGACCTCTGAGTCAAAGCTTGCATCTTTTCCTGAGGCAGTCCTTTACTGGAAAATGAAACCCAAAACTTCATAGTTCTAGGGAAATCAGAACTGGATGGAACCAGTTAAAACAAACAGTCATATGATCAGAGATGTTACCAGAAACATGTGATTGGAGCTCAGGTTTCAGTTTTACATGATTACAGACTGCAGTGTTGAAGCAAGAAGTGGTTGCTTTTTTAAAAAAAAAGACAAGCTGCTGTGATTGGAACCGGTTTTCTGGGAGCTGGCCCTTGGCAAATACAAGTTGCTACAGTTGTTTTCGGTGCCTTAAAAGAGTTATTAATGGAA
Organism: Heterodontus francisci; assembly: GCF_036365525.1. Lineage (NCBI taxonomy): Eukaryota > Metazoa > Chordata > Chondrichthyes > Heterodontiformes > Heterodontidae > Heterodontus > Heterodontus francisci. The sequence goes on from NC_090383.1 coordinate 47,606,218, forward strand.
CCACACCATCAAGACTGTCGTGAGCAGGGTCGAGGATGTTCGAGGGCAACAAGGCCAAAACTTTGAAGGGAAGACTGCAACGCTTGCTATCGACGAGAAGGGATCATGTCTTGTGTCTGCATCTTGGAAGATGGGATTTGGAGATCTACCTGAAAAGTTCAGAAATCTAAAAGGACTTTGTGGTCATAACTGGCGTTATCTTTGCTGAAAGGACAGAAGATCAGTGAGATCTATCTTTGTTGCATCTGATAAAGATTACATGTTAATACATATATATTGACCGTGATTTAACTGTTAGTTCATTGTTAATTTATGTTAGTTTTGTTTGAGTGTTCAAGTGAAATTTATAAAAGTGAAATCTTGTTTTTTTTTCTAAATTGAGATTGCTCGGTGGCCTGGATTCTTTTGGTTTGTGAACTCCATGGGGATCATAACAGCGACTATCCATGGGAAATGTTGCACTGGAGGTTTTGATTGAAGAAGAAGCGGAAAGAAGGAGTGATGTCCTGTACCCTCAAAAGAGCCGGAGGCCCTCCAGACATGTGCTCAGAAAGCAGTGGCAAGTGATAGAGGAAGAAGGCAGTGTCCAGGAGCACATCTGCAAGAGCTTGGATGCAGTGCCAGAAGTAGTTTAATGGTCTCATACAAGTGATCAAGGTCAGTGAATGCATCTTCAAATGCCATATCCTACCAACTGTACCACTAGCCTCACCCACTGCTCAATTCATCACAACCCTGATCAGGACTCATACGCTTCATCTCATCCTCACATACATAACAATCCTGCAAGCCTCAAACCCATATCTCACAGCTCACACACACTGGCATCTATTCAACCATGATAGCCAAATCACCCAAATATACTGCTCTAAATGCAGTGACACTTCCCTCTCTCTTGCAGGCAAAGGTAGCGCATAACCAAAAGCAGCAGGAACTGATCAGAGGGGAAGAGGCACATCTGCATGATCCAATTCCCCCATGGAGGAGATAGTGCTGGCCATTTTGATAAGGGCCAATGAAATGGCCATTGCTGAGGCCATGCCAACAGTGGGACTGATATGATGATGATCCTCCTTCTCTCATCCCGCTTCTCCGTCACCCTACCATCTCTTCTGACCAAAAGTCTACCAATGGTATAAGCGTGCACTTCTTACATTCTCCTATGCCGTCACCACAACCCAACCCTTAAATAAAAGCAAAATACTGCAGATGCTGGAAATCTGAAATAAAAACAAGAAATGCTGGAACCACTCAGCAGGTCTGGCAGCATCTGTGAAAAGAGAAGCAGAGTTAACGTTTCGGGTCAGTGACCCTGCTCCTGCCCCACTGAACTTATTTCTTAAAATGAAGAAGGGTCACTGACCCGAAACGTTAACTCTGCTTCTCTTTTCACAGATGCTGCCAGACTTGCTGAGTGGTTCCAGCATTTCTTGTTTTTATTACAACCCAACCCTTGTTCTTTTTTCCTTTCAGATACCAAAGAATTGCAACTTGTGCAGGCAGTGGAGGAAGAGCAAGAGGACAGTGAAGATGAAGACATACAGTTACACGATTACACAGCCACAGTGCACAATTTAGAGGATAACAGAGGTGGGATCTGCATGTGGCGAAGCACTGAGCACAAATGTGCTGCAGCCAGGGCAAAGGACAGCTCGCCAGAAGTTGCACACTTGTTCTGCTGCAGAGGACACAGTTGATGACTTTGATGGATAAGACTACAGAAGGCAGCTAATGGGCATACGCATTCAAATACTTGGTACACTGGACAGCTTACCAGACAGCCTGCAATTCAATGTCAAGGAGCATGGAAAGGTCTGATACCAACTTGGCACAAGGCTTTACACAAAACTTGGAGCCCATCCTTTTCAACACCGAACAGGTGGCTACCTCCAGCAGCACACCTGTGGAATCAATCACGATGCAGTGTCTGATGATCGATGTCTCAGCTTCTATTGTATCACAGGCAGCATCCACCCAATGACTTAGTGCGGAGACTGGTGTCATGCTTGCTGCCACAGAAACTCAGACTGCTGCCATCATAGTTCTGGAAACCACTGTTCAAAGGGGCTTCCAGGGCATCACAATGCTCCAGCAATCTGTTCTACAGAGTACTAGGATTGCTGAAGCACCACCCCAGAAGTGGCAATGGTTCCATGAAGTATGAACCTGCTGTCCCCTCTCTCAGAATGCCAACATTCCTGATCCCAACCCTGCCAGTACTCCAGTTGTTGGCCATCAGCCAGCCATCCAAAACTGCTGCCATCTATTCCCAGATAGTGTGGTTTGAAGCCTGTCGTTCTACGCACAGAGTTGCTGGAGGTCACCATCCAGGGGCTTCTGCAGTCTCCTCCGCAGCCTTCCACCAGCCATGAAATAGCCACTGGAGAAGCAGTTCGTAGGAGCAGTAGGACAGGCAAATGCACATGGAATAGGCACTAAGGAAATGCACAAAGTTGATTAGTTTATTTTTGTATGCATTATTGCATGATTTATTGTATAAATTTGGATTGGAATGTGTATTGGCTTTCATTTTTACATTTGTGGACAACAGCATGTTGTTTTAGTCAGTGACAGAGGTAAAGTAAGGAACGTGGAACTTAGCGAATAGGGACTAGACACTGAGGTGACTGGTATCGTTTATTAAGCGATTCTAGGCAGAAAGGGTTTGTCTAGGTTGCAGCTGCCCCCTCACCCTCTTCCTCCTGAGCCTCTTCCCCAGCTTCTTCCCTCTTGATGGCAAGGTTATGCAACATACAGCATACTATGACAAATCTTGAAACCAACTCAGCGCAGTACTGTTAGACACCTCCAGAGTGGTCCAGACAGTGGAACTGTTGCTTCAGAATGCTATGGTCAGCTCTATAAAAGATTTCTTGCAGCAGCTTGGCTTTCGTTGTATGCCTGCCATGCAAGTGTGCATGTGGAGTCATGAACTATGGTAGTCAGTGGGTAACCTTTAATCGCCTAGCTTTGGTTTTCTGTGGTGGTTGAAATGGAGCACAGCTGCAGAATGAACACATCATGATTGCTGCCAGGATATTGAAACACTGACCTGCACATCACATTGCTTGCGTCACACATCAGCTGCAATCTGAAGGAGAGTTCAAGTACATGACAGAGTGGACCTGAGGGGATGCAAAGCAATATGCATGCAGTCAATGGCAGCCAGCACCATGGGGAAGCCTGCAATCCTTGCAAACTACCTTGCTCGCCCCAACTGCTTGTTTCTGGAGAGAGGGAAAAGGTTGAAGTTGTCTCTCTTTGCATAGAGAGCCTCAGTGACCTTCCTTAGCAGCAGTCTATTGCAAACGAACGGATGTTGCTTATATCACCAGCAGCAGCTCGGTAGGAGCCAGACACAAAGAGCCACGGTCAACATAACAGCCACAAACAATGCAGTCCTTGCCCTGCTCAGAAGCTGGGGCTGTGGCTGCGCCATGTGACAAATTTCAGTGATGACCACACCAGTGAAATGAAGTCTCAATCATTGGTCATTGCTGAAGTTCACGTATGAGAATTACTCCCCAAACATCATATCTGGATATGGCCTACTGCTGAGGGTCTTTCCACCCTCCTTCTCCCTCTTGTAGTAGCTGTGCTGTTCTGCATGGCCTCTGTTAATTCTCCTATGCATGATCAATACCAAAAGGAAGGCTGACTAGTCCATCCATGGGAGCAACTTGTCTGAGCAGAAACTTTTAAATCAGAAAAAAAAAGAGTACTTCAGCATCTACCACACAACTCCCTGTAGACTATTGAAGCTTTAATCAAAGTACCCAAAATGCATAGAATTGCAGCAACAGCCACAAGAAATAAACCAGCAACTAACCTAGAGGTAGGTCATGATCCATTTAAATAGCATTGGAGAGGGTCCGGCATGTCGTTTAATGCAGTGCTCAGCTGTGAAAAGTTGAGAGGGCTTGCCTGGAGTGTGGAGCTCCAAAATGGCAGCACTGGCGTCAAATCAATTAGTGTTGCACTTTGATTGACAGTGATCTGCATGCTGCCGACAGATATGCATCCGGCGTATTTCCCATTAGAAATGTGTGTGCATGCTGCAGAACGCAAATCCACCCCTACTTCATGCAGCACTCAAAATTTGTACTCAAAGAAGGATTACACATGTTTAATCACCACTATCTAACATATCCCAAACATCAGAGCATAAAAAATAGGAGCAGCAATAGACCATATGGCCCCTCATTCAATATGATCATGACTGATGGTCTGCCTGAACGCCTCTTTTCTGCCGCCTCCCCATATCCCTCGATTCCCAGACAGATCAAAAATCTATCTATCCCCGCCTTGAATATTCTCAACAATGGAGCATCCCTTTGGTAGACAATTCCAAAGATTCACAACCTTTGAGCGAAGAAATTTCTCCTCATCAGTCCTAAATGATTGACCCCCTTATTCGGAGACTGTGCCTCCACTGTTCTAGATTCCCCAGCAAGGGGAAAAACATCTCAGTGTCTACCCTGTCAAGCCCCTTCAGAATCTTGTATGTTTTAATGAGATCACCCCTCTTTCTTCTGAACTCCAGAGAGTCTAGACCCAATTTACTCAGCCGCTCATCACAGAAGAACCCTCTCATCCTAGGAACCAATCCAGTGAACGTTCACCCTACAGCCTCCAATACAAGTATATCCTTCCTTAGATATGGAGACCAAAATTGCTTACAGTACTCAAAGCCCTATACAGTTGTAGCAAGACTTCCGCGCTTTTGTATTCGAATCTCCTTGCAATCAAGGCCAACATGTCACTTGCCTTCCTAAACGCTTGCTGTGCCTGCATGCTAACTTTCTGTGTTCCTGGTACAAGTACACCCATGTCTCTCTCAGTATCAATATTTAGACGTTTCACACCTTTCAAAAAATATTCTGCTTTTCTATTCTTACTACCAAAGTGAATCTCACACTTCCTCACATCATATTCCATCTGCCACCTTGTTGCCCACTCACTTAACCTGTCTATATCTCTGCAGCTTGTGTCCTCCTCACAGCTTACATTCCCAACTCGCTTTGTACTGTCAGCAAACTTAGACACATTACAATCTACATTAATGACTTAGATGAAGAGACCAAGAGTAAATAGCTGAGGCCCCAGTACTGATCCTTGTGGCACTCCACTTAGCTACAGCCTGCCAACTTGAAAATGCCCCATTTATCCCTACTCTCTGCTTCCCGTCCCTTAACCAATCCTCCATTCATGTTAATATATTACCCCAACTCCATGAGCCCTTATCTTGAGTATTAACCTTTTATGTGGCACCTTTTGGAAACCCAAGCATACTACATCTACTGGCTCCACTTTATCTACCCTACTAGTTCTCTCTTTGGCCTCCTTGTCTCGACAGACAATGGGTAGGCACCTGGAGGTGGTCAGAGCTTTGTGAAGCAGCACCTGGAGCGGCTATTAGGGCCAATTCTAGAGTGACAGACTCTTCCACAGGCGCTGCAGATAAAATTGGTCGTTGGGGCTGTTACACAGTTGGCTCCCTCCTTGCGCTTCTATCTTTTTTCCTGCCAACAGCTATGTCTCTTCAACTCGTTCCCGACTAATTACATCCTCAAAACGAACTTTAATAAATTTTTCAAACACAATTTTACTTTCGTAAAACTATGTTGAATCTGTCTGATCATACTATGATTTTCTAAGTGCATTGTTAAGACTTCCTAAATAGATTCCAGCATTTTCCTGATGACTGATGTCAAGCTAACTGGCCCATCATTTATGGTTTTCTCTCTCCCTCCTTTCTTGCACAGCGGCGTTACATTTGCTAACTTCCAATCTACTGGGACCATTCTAGCACCAAGAGAATTTTTGAAAATCATAGTCAGTGCATCCGCAATCTCACAGCTGCCTCTTTTAGAACTCTAGGACATAAGCAATCAGGTCCTTGGGTTTTGTCAGTTTTTAGTCCCTTAAGTTTCTCTAATATTTTTTCTCTGCTGATATTAATTATTTTATGTTCCTCACTCTTATTTGCTCCTTGGTTATCATCTATTTCTGGTTAACTATTTTGTGTCTACCATGAAGACAGACAAAATACTTGTTCAACATCTCTGCCACTTCCTGATTTCAGATGATAATTTCTCCCAACCCTGCCTCTAAGGGACCAAAGTTTACTTTAGCTATTGTCCTTTTTATATACTTGTAAAAGCTCTTACAATCCATTTTATATTCCTGGACAGTTTACAGAGTCATTGCACTACACGAATATTTTAATTAAAAATCAGGTAAGGTTGCTAAAACATGCAAGTTTAGATTGCAAAAGACATATTAAGTGATATGTAACAAAAGCATGCATGATCAAAGCAGAAATTCAAAAACAGCGGGCTGGATTTTGTAGTCACTTTGCCGGGAAAGCAAAATGTCCACCATGCTGCACATGACCCTCGCGGCCGCACTACTGCGATTACGCGGTGGGCAGCCACTTACCATAATGACGATGGCTGTTCCCCCAATCACGTGGCTGGGCTGCATTTGTGGTGCCGTTTACAGCATCTCCTGATACTGGATTGCAGAGTTCAACCATTTCCTCCCTTCCACCCCCCCCTCACAGAACCCACTTGCAGAGATATCCCTTCCAAACCCCGCCTAACAGTACCCACTTGTAGAGCTCCCCCTTCCACCCCCAAAAAATATACACTTGCAGAGATCCTTCCCCCCCACCCCCTTCCCTCAACGATATACACTTGCAGAGTTCCCTCCCTTCAACAATATGCACTTACAGAGCTCCAACCTGCCCTCACTTTGGGGATTAACCTTAGTGGCAGTGGTTAATGTTGCAACGAATTCTGCAAGACAGCAAGGTAAAACTTACCCGATTGTTCTGATGTGGGTTCTGATGTGGGTTCTGATGAAAGGTCTAACCTGAAATGTTAACTCGGCTTCTCTGTCCACAGATGCTGCCTGACCTGCTGAGTATTTCCAGCACTTTTTTTTTATTTCAAAAAACAGACCTTCCTTTGCAGGCACTGAGGACTCTTGCCTCGGTGGCATCACCTTTTCAAGGATGGGAAAGTGAAGGCACATGATTGTCGCACGTCAAGCAGAAGATTGCGAACCGCTGGTAGGATCACGGCAAATTGCATTCTAATTTATGCATAAAGGTAATAACATATTTAAAGTACGGTGTCATCGCAGAGCGGCAGAGGTGCCGCCACGGAACTTCACCACCTCCGGAGAAATCGGAATCCGGAAATACAGCGTTGGGTTCCACGGCGGGCGAATCTGCTCAGATTCGCCGCCCCTCAGGCTGAATCCAGCGCAGTACTTCACCAATACTTTGCTAGTGACTGAAGATTATTTTTTCATGTGAATGCCCAAGGGAAATAACAGATCTACAATTTAAAAATGCTTAAGTAACAAGCCATTTGGAGTTACAAATTCATCATGCCCTGTGATTATTTGCCTAAAAACACAGTCACACAGTCATAACTAAAACAATACTTGAAAATATTTGATTTTATATTTTGGATTAAAAAAAACAATTGTGAACTTACTAAAATCCCTGATATTCAATGAGGCAATTAGAACCAAGAAACACAAAAGAAAAAGGCTTAGATAGGAACTGATGATCCTGTAAAGCAAGAGAACAGACAAAACATATTGCTGTGTACTCAAGTCTCGGCTTGACTGTAGCGCTGGACAGTGTACAAAAGGTGCACAGAACTGACAGGAAACAGACCAGTTCAGTTTACTACAGTTCAATTCTCTATTTTTCAGAGGAATATTGCTAAAGTACATGTGGACATGCTGGATTAAAACATGTTCAAAGTAAGCCAGTTAGATGACAGTGAAGCCAGTTTACTTAGCACTGCCCTTTCATGCGGTGAGTGGAGAGCATGACAGACTGAGTACTTGTCTACCTGCATGGTGTATTAAGCTTCTATTATAATGCAACAGCTAAACATGTTTAATGTTAACAATTCAGTACTTTTGTTCAAAGCTCTCATTGTTATTAAACAGCCGTCATTCTAGCTACATAAGCAACATATCACTGGACATCAAATGAAGCAGAATTTTATTAGTACATTTGTAGTCATTGTTTTGTTTAGCTTAGTTTAGAGATACAGCACTGAAACAGGCCCTTCGGCCCAGAGAGTCTGTGCCGACCATCAACCACCCATTTATACTAATCCTACACTAATCCCATATTCCTACCACATCCCCACCTGTCCCTATATTTCCCTACCACCTACCTATACTAGGGACAATTTTATAATGGCCAATTTACCTACCAACCTGCAAGTCTTTTGGCTTGTGGGAGGAAACCAGAGCACCCGGAGAAAACCCACGCAGACACAGGGAGAACTTGCAAACTCCACACAGGCAGTACCCAGAATTGAACCCAGGTCGCTGGAGCTGTGAGGCTGCGGTGCTAACCACTGCGCCACTGTGATTGACAGAAATATGAAACTGCAACATACACTTACACCCTTCATTCATTTATTCATTCCCCCCACCACCTTTCAGATCACTATTTTCAGAAAATGCCTGTAGGCAATTCATCTATTAAAGCTATTGTAAGTCTCAAGCACAAACATAAAATAATGATATAGCGACGCATAGAACAATGTAGCAGCAAGTCCTCAGAAATCTGACTTAACAACATGCATGTCTGAACTTTAGAGAACTGTACTGTAAGTTTACTGCCACTGACCTGGGCCCTGGTAGGCCTGTGGATGACCATAGCCTCTCATGTCCCAATTGTCTGCTGTGCTATTTTTCTGAGCATTTGAACTTTCTGTGTTTGTCGGCCAGTTTACTGCATTCCAGGCATTTCCATTGTTACCTGTGTTATTAGTGCTCCAGTTACCAGCTGAACTAGTATTCCAGTTGAACCAGGGATCATCTGTGTTGTTTGTCTGTTAAATTAATACAAATCACACAAAAATTACTGAATTTAAAAAATATAATTAATTAGTCAAATATAACTATTGGCCCAGATGTAGCAGTAATAAGATGGCCGAGATCATGATCTCTCACGTTATGGTGTAAAATAGGACAGCAGCTTCTGGCATCTACATGTGCGGTAAAACAACAAGTTGCAGTCCTATTTTCCATGCTCCTCCACAAGAACCATGCCTGTAGGCTTGGCATTAAAATACATCTAAAGGCGTCAACTTACAGTAGAGTCATGGAGTCAGTCATTATGGCACAGAAGGAGACCATTTGGCCCTTCAAGTCCATGCCAGCTCTCTATAGAGCAATCCATTCAGTCCTTGAACCATTAGCTAATGGGAACAGCTTTCCTTTGTCTATTTCATCTAAACCTTCATAATTTTGTACACCATCAAAATCTCCCTCAATATCCTTTGATCCAAGAAGAACAAGCCCAGCTTCTCCAGCCTAACCTTGTAACTAAAATCCTTCATCCCTGGAAACATTCCGGTATACCTCCTCTTTACCCTCACATCCTTCCTAAAATGTGGAGGCCAGAACTGGGCCCTATATTCTAGGTGTGGCCTAATCAGAGTTTTATACAAGTTCAGTATAACTTCTGTTTTTGTACTCTATGTCTTTCTTTTTAATGCCCAAGATCCCATACGCTTTGCTAACTACTCTCTCAATATTTCCTGCCACCTTCAAAGATCTATGCACATAGATCCAGATCTGTCCCTGTACACTCTTTAGAACCGTGCCATTTAGTCTATATTGCTTCTCCCTATCACTTCTGCCAAAATGCAAAACATCACACTTCTCGGTTTTAAATTCCACCTGCCACTTGTCTACCCATTCTGCTAGCCTATCTATTGTTCTGTTGCAGTCAATTGGTATCACCCTCCGTATTTACTATCCTCCAGTCTGAAAAACAACAATTTACCACAACTCGCTGTTTTCTGTCCTTAAGCCAATTTTTTTTTTTAATCCAACCTGACACTGACCCTCTTATTCCATGAGCCTCAATTTTGTTAACCAGCCTTTTGTGAGACTTTGTCAAACGCTTTCTTAAAATCCATTCAGACAACATCCATTGAATTCCCTTCATCAACCTTCTCTGTTACTTCATCAAAAAATTCAATTAATTAAGCACAATCTGCCTTTTTACAAATCCATGCTAACTCTCCTTAATTAACTCAAACCTCTCCAAGTGCCTGTTAATTCTTTACTGATTATTGTTTCTAAAACTTACCCCCCACTAATGTTAAACTGACTGGCCTGTGGTTACTGGGAATATCCTTACACCCTTAATGTTGAATAACCTACCAGAACCTATCATCACACATGAAGAATGGCCACTTCAAAGTACAAAAAGGTGACCAATATCACATCAGTGACTGCCTTCAAGAGAAAAAATTGGAGGGAAAAAAAAAAGCAGATGAAGCCTACCATTTTCTGCAACCCAAGGGTACCCGACATCCAGTAATAAAAGTGCAATGTGGATACAAGCAAACTGTGAATTCTTTGAAATAGTCTTTGCAATGTGAATACTACAATGCAGATATTTCAATGTAAAACCTCAGTGATAAATTCCTTTGGCCACCATAAGAGTCAAGAAATACACAAGAAATTGCCAAGCAAGAATTTATGATAAAGATAAAACAGGATGGATATGCATTAGAAAAAAAGAAAATTTGGGAATATTGATCTGAAAATTTATACCACACTTTCAAGTGCAGTAGCATTAGTTTTTGTTTCCTTAGGAGAGGGAAGAGAGACTAAAACTATAACATTCAATTAACATTTCAAGTCACATTTAAGAAAGATTAAAAGATTCAGATTGTTAGGATTTCTTTAAAAAATTAAAGACTCTTGTGTCTATTAAAACTGTTCCTGTCGAGGGATAGCAATCACCAGACTACTCCCGCCCCATCTAATGATAGTCAGCACCATACCTCATGACACTTCCCCTGTCTAGGAATAGTGACCGCCATGGCACATGAAACTGTCCTCATCGAGGGATAGTGAGCACCATAAAACATGACACTGTCCCCTGTCTAGGTATAGCAATCACTATGCCATGTGTTTCAGCTATAAGCAGGTCTTTGGACTCTGTTGTATAAAGCATTTTTGAGGTTGCAATGCTGTAATTTTCAGATAATCCAGGTTATCTATATTAAAAAGGAGTGCAGCCAACAGGAACAGAATGAGGATTCTGCTCTTGGCTGCATTTTTGCATTGTAAAAAGTACCATAAGAAAACAGCTAGTGTTCCTAATTTGTGCATAAAAGCAGCCAATCATCAGATTTTTGATTACTATACCCATTCAGTCTGGAGTTCTTTTACCGAAGTACGTAAAGTCACTGCAGAAGTCTATTTCTACACTCATCAAATGCTAGGTCTCTATTTATGCTGTAACACAGGACTGACCAAAAAATGAGAATTATATTCAGAACAGCTTCCTTACAAAATCCCTTTCTGTTAATTCATCAACCTATTTCAGAGTAAACCACACAGAGAGTTTTAACCTTTTGAAGTTAGCATTGGCATGCTATGCAATGACGGATGTGCAGTACCTGACTGTTACTGTTTGAGGCGAATGAACTTCTGAACGTTGGACTAGCACTACAGCCAGCTTGAGTTGATGAGAAGGGATCAAAGGCAGCAAAGTTAGTTGCCATGCTCTGTGCTTTTCCATCAGTTCCCAAGGGTATAGTGTTACCTCCACTTTCTGAAATCATCTGAGAAATAAAAGTAAACAGTTTTGTTTTTAAACTCCAGAAACATGGGTTAAAATGCCATTCAAAACAAAGCAAATGACCTTAAGTAGGTTTGGCCCTTTATTGTTCTCTATCTTTGTAATATTTCAAATAACTGTTGTTTGCAAACCCTAACTACACCAACTCATGTCAATAGCGTCATGCATACTTTACAGCAAGGATAGGCTTTGACAAGTTGGGTAAACTTTTTTTTTTAAATTTAAGCGAATGACATTTTAAACAAGTATTTCCTCCAGTTTCCCTTGCTTGGGGTTTCCTGCCGCATAAGCCACCCAAGTTGGCACTAAATAGATAACTTTCTCCTATCTCAAACTTGCATCCTCCTGTTCCTTGGCATGGCATGTTGGGGCTACAACACCCATCTTACATTAACTTTTTTTTTTCTTCGTTAAAATATTTTTTCATAGGATCAATAAATTGGCCAATGGGTGTGCTTGTATTTGCATCATATAGTCATCAGAGACAGCCATTCTTGACATGCATACTGTGAAATAAAGCCTCAACTTCATAACCATTTATGAATGCTGACAAAAACTGCACT
>NC_090383.1:47940927-47944868 GCF_036365525.1 Heterodontus francisci
CTCTCTCTCTCTCTCCTTCTCCGCGCGTCTCTCTCTCTCTCTCCTTCTCCGCGCGTCTCTCTCTCTCTCTCTCCTTCTCCGCGCGTCTCTCTCTCTCTCTCTCCTTCTCCGCGCGTCTCTCTCTCTCTCTCCTTCTCCGCGCGTCTCTCTCTCTCTCTCTCTCCTTCTCCGCGCGTCTCTCTCTCTCTCTCTCCTTCTCCGCGCGTCTCTCTCTCTCTCTCTCTCTCTTCTCCGCGCGTCTCTCTCTCTCTCTCTCTCTCCTTCTCCGCGCGTCTCTCTCTCTCTCCTTCTCCGCGCGTCTCTCTCTCTCTCTCTCCTTCTCCGCGCGTCTCTCTCTCTCTCTCTCCTTCTCCGCGCGTCTCTCTCTCTCTCTCTCCTTCTCCGCGCGTCTCTCTCTCTCTCTCTCCTTCTCCGCGCGTCTCTCTCTCTCTCCTTCTCCGCGCGTCTCTCTCTCTCTCTCCTTCTCCGCGCGTCTCTCTCTCTCTCTCCTTCTCCGCGCGTCTCTCTCTCTCCCTCCTTCTCCGCGCGTCTCTCTCTCTCTCTCTCCTTCTTCCGCGCGTCTCTCTCTCTCTCCTCCTTCTCCGCGCGTCTCTCTCTCTCTCTCTCCTTCTCCGCGCGTCTCTCTCTCTCTCTCTCTCTCCGCGCGTCTCTCTCTCTCTCTCTCCTTCTCCGCGCGTCTCTCTCTCTCTCTCTCTCTCTCCTTCTCCGCGCGTCTCTCTCTCTCTCTTCTCCGCGCGTCTCTCTCTCTCTCTCTCTCCTTCTCCGCGCGTCTCTCTCTCTCTCTCTCTCTCCTTCTCCGCGCGTCTCTCTCTCTCTCTCCTTCTCCGCGCGTCTCTCTCTCTCTCTCTCTCCTTCTCCGCGCGTCTCTCTCTCTCTCTCTCTCCTTCTCCGCGCGTCTCTCTCTCTCTCTCTCTCTCCTTCTCCGCGTGTCTCTCTCTCTCTCTCTCTCTCCTTCTCCGCGCCTCTCTCTCTCTCTCTCTCCTTCTCCGCGCGTCTCTCTCTCTCTCCTTCTCCGCGCGTCTCTCTCTCTCTCTCTCTCTCTCCTTCTCCGCGCGTCTCTCTCTCTCCGTCTCCGCGCGTCTCTCTCTCTCTCTCTCTCCTTCTCCGCGCGTCTCTCTCTCTCTCTCTCTCCTTCTCCGCGCGTCTCTCTCTCTCTCTCCTTCTCCGCGCGTCTCTCTCTCTCTCTCTCTCTTCTCCGCGCGTCTCTCTCTCTCTCTCTCTCCTTCTCCGCGCGTCTCTCTCTCTCTCTCTCTCTCCTTCTCCGCGCGTCTCTCTCTCTCTCTCTCCTTCTCCGCGCGTCTCTCTCTCTCTCTCTCCTTCTCCGCGCGTCTCTCTCTCTCTCCTTCTCCGCGCGTCTCTCTCTCTCTCTCTCTCCTTCTCCGCGCGTCTCTCTCTCTCTCTCTCTCCTTCTCCGCGCGTCTCTCTCTCTCTCCTTCTCCGCGCGTCTCTCTCTCTCTCCTTCTCCGCGCGTCTCTCTCTCTCTCCTTCTCCGCGCGTCTCTCTCTCTCTCCTCTCCGCGCGTCTCTCTCTCTCTCTCTCTCCTTCTCCGCGCGTCTCTCTCTCTCTCTCTCTCCTTCTCCGCGCGTCTCTCTCTCTCTCTCTCCTTCTCCGCGCGTCTCTCTCTCTCTCTCTCCTTCTCCGCGCGTCTCTCTCTCTCTCCTTCTCCGCGTCTCTCTCTCTCCTTCTCCGCGCGTCTCTCTCTCTCTCTCTCTCTCCTTCTCCGCGGTCTCTCTCTCTCTCTCTCTCTCCTTCTCCGCGCCTCTCTCTCTCTCTCTCTCCTTCTCCGCGCGTCTCTCTCTCTCTCTCTCCTTCTCCGCGCGTCTCTCTCTCTCTCTCTCTCTCCTTCTCCGCGGTCTCTCTCTCTCTCTCTCTCCTTCTCCGCGCCTCTCTCTCTCTCTCTCTCCTTCTCCGCGCGTCTCTCCTCTCTCTCCTTCTCCGCGCGTCTCTCTCTCTCTCTCTCTCCTTCTCCGCGCGTCTCTCTCTCTCTCTCTCTCTCCTTCTCCGCGCGTCTCTCTCTCTCTCTCTCCTTCTCCGCGCGTCTCTCTCTCTCTCTCTCCTTCTCCGCGCGTCTCTCTCTCTCTCTCTCTCCTTCTCCGCGCGTCTCTCTCTCTCTCCTTCTCCGCGCGTCTCTCTCTCTCTCTCTCTCCTTCTCCGCGCGTCTCTCTCTCTCTCTCTCTCTCCTTCTCCGCGCGTCTCTCTCTCTCTCTCTCCTTCTCCGCGCGTCTCTCTCTCTCTCTCCTTCTCCGCGCGTCTCTCTCTCTCTCTCTCTCTCCTTCTCCGCGCGTCTCTCTCTCTCTCTCTCTCCTCTCCGCGGTCTCTCTCTCTCTCTCTCTCTCCTTCTCCGCGCTCTCTCTCTCTCTCTCTCCTTCTCCGCGCGTCTCTCTCTCTCTCCTTCTCCGCGCGTCTCTCTCTCTCTCTCTCTCTCCTTCTCCGCGCGTCTCTCTCTCTCTCTCTCTCCCTCTCCGCGCGTCTCTCTCTCTCTCTCTCGGTCTCTCCTTCTCCTCTCGCGCGTCTCTCTCTCTCTCCTTCTCCGCGCGTCTCTCTCTCTCTCTCTCCTTCTCCGCGCGTCTCTCTCTCTCTCTCTCTCCTTCTCCGCGCGTCTCTCTCTCTCTCCTTCTCCGCGCGTCTCTCTCTCTCTCTCTTCTCCGCGCGTCTCTCTCTCTCTCTCTCCTTCTCCGCGCGTCTCTCTCTCTCTCTCCTTCTCCGCGCGTCTCTCTCTCTCTCTCTCCTTCTCCGCGCGTCTCTCTCTCTCTCTCTCTCTCCCTTCTCCGCGCGTCTCTCTCTCTCTCTCCTTCTCCGCGCGTCTCTCTCTCTCTCTCTCTCTCTCCTTCTCCGCGTCTCTCTCTCTCTCTCTCTCCTTCTCCGCGCTCTCTCTCTCTCTCTTCTCCGCGCGTCTCTCTCTCTCTCTCTCTCTCCTTCTCCGCGCGTCTCTCTCTCTCTCTCTCTCTCTCCTTCTCCGCGCCTCTCTCTCTCTCTCTCTCCTTCTCCGCGCGTCTCTCTCTCTCTCTCTCTCTTCTCGCGCGTCTCTCTCTCTCTCTCTCTCCTTCTCCGCGCGTCTCTCTCTCTCTCCTTCTCCGCGCGTCTCTCTCTCTCTCTCTCTCCTTCTCCGCGCGTCTCTCTCTCTCTCTCTCTCTTCTCCGCGCGTCTCTCTCTCTCTCTCTCCTTCTCCGCGCGTCTCTCTCTCTCTCTCCTCTCCGCGCGTCTCTCTCTCTCTCCTTCTCCGCGCGTCTCTCTCTCTCTCCTTCTCCGCGCGTCTCTCTCTCTCTCTCTCCTTCTCCGCGCGTCTCTCTCTCTCTCCTTCTCCGCGCGTCTCTCTCTCTCTCCTTCTCCGCGCGTCTCTCTCTCTCTCCTTCTCCGCGCGTCTCTCTCTCTCTCTCTCTCTCCTTCTCCGCGCCTCTCTCTCTCCTCCTCCTCGCCCTCCTCTCTCTCTCCTTCTCCGCGCGTCTCTCCTCTCTCCTTCTCCGCGCGTCTCTCTCTCTCTCTCTCTCCTTCTCCGCGCGTCTCTCTCTCTCTCTCTCTCTCCTTCTCCGCGCCTCTCTCTCTCTCTCTCTCTCCTTCTCCGCGCGTCTCTCTCTCTCTCTCTCTCCTTCTCCGCGCTCTCTCTCTCTCTCTCTCCTTCTCCGCGCGTCTCTCTCTCTCTCTCTCTCCTTCTCCGCGCGTCTCTCTCTCTCTCTCTCTCCTTCTCCGCGCGTCTCTCTCTCTCTCTCTCTCCTTCTCCGCGAGTCTCTCTCTCTCTCTCTCTCCTTCTCCGCGCGTCTCTCTCTCTCCTCTCTCTCTCTCTCTCCTTCTCCGCGCGTCTCTCTCTCTCTCTCTCTCTCTCCTTCTCCGCGCGTCTCTCTCTCTCTCTCTCTCTCCTTCTCCGCGCGTCTCTCTCTCTCTCCTTCTCCGCGCTCTCTCTCTCTCTCTCTCTCCTTCTCCGCGCGTCTCTCTCTCTCTCGGTA